>NC_056743.1:977525008-977560008 GCF_019279795.1 Protopterus annectens
ACTATAGCATATGCAAAATTATCCCCCTACACTTGTTATCATCCTAGGCTTTGTGCAAAGAAGAATTGTCACTGGAAAAGGCACTCAACTCATTCCTTCAGTAATACAACGCCGTTCCTAAACTTGTCTCATCGGCATCCTAGACTGAAATGTCATTAACACCACAAGACTCTCAAGTCGTTTTTGAACATGATAATGTTTATGTCCCTTGCTGAGCTTTGTCATGCATAAATGATATGGTTAAAAAGGACATAAAACATCACCAAGTTCTATAACGGTATGCAACACCCAAGTACAAACTATAAATACCCATTATAATAGCTAAATAGACAGCCTTAGGTTACAGAGTTTTCACTGAAACGGAACCAACATTCCTGAATTAAGTGATATTTCTTATGTTGAGGGAGGGAGCTTACTGTTTCAGAGTCTGTGTGCCACTCTTCAAACTTTCAGTTTTCTGTTATAGAGGATTTACTAACAAATGGTGAAAATATTGTTGCAGGTCATGAAATGTGATCATAAGATAGTGAATGGATGATGTTCATCACTAGATCACTGTTGAAGTAACCTTTCACACAGCCCAGTCACTGCACAGCATGAGAACAAAATCAGTGGCTAAGACACCAAAACATCCGAACATTCTTGCTGTCAAAGTGTACTAGTCCGTGTAGGTTTTGAGTGATTGATGTTTATCTAAAGGCTCGTCAAGGCTTTGCAGATGAGTACCCTATTGAGGAATACCTTCCTATTCATCATTTTTTGTGAAGAAAATTTGTTCTTTTCTGTCATAAATATTTGCAGAAAGCTAGAAATGGTGTTTTTAGTGGTTGTCACTAAATATTTTACTTCAGATATTACTTCTTTATCATGGTTTCCTGTGAGAAATGTCTTCAAATAATTAATTTTTTGTGAGAAAAAGTTACTTTTTAATCAAACCTTATGGCTATGGGCTAGGATTTTCAGTTTTTGGTGTTGTCTTTCAAGATATTTACCCAAAATCTATTTTTGTCAGGTTTTTTCATCAGCTATCCTAGACTCCACTACCCCGTTTATTAGACTCCTTTTTGGTAGACAGATGGTCCAAAGTCCCTGTGGAGAATCCCTTGTTATTTATCATATTTTGTGAGTAAAAGTTTTACTTTTCCATCAAATTATATTGTTAGGGACTGCAACTAGTATGTTTTGTGGTTGTTATTAAAAATGTTACCTCCATACTTAACTTTTCTATCAGGAGGTGAGACTGACTCTTCAAAGCTCTATTAACTGCTTGTCAGACACCTTTTGCAACAAGGATATTGACCTGGGTCTAGATAAATGAAATATTCCTTTCCTAAGCCTTAAGAAAAAAAAAGAAAAACATTTCAGAGCCTTTGGTCTTGATCTGATATTCCCTTTGCCTCAGCCACTGATGGGTGACTCCATTTTGGCCATCTGTTCTTCCTCAGATCGCTTATCACACACTCTTGGTCACTCTACTGCTCCTCCTAGCATTGTTACTATGGACTGGGAAGAAGGCATTCCTCTGTGGCTGCTCAGCTGCTCTTGTCAGGTAAGAGAGAACCTCTTGCTGGCACTGAAGAAGGGACAAGATGATCTCTCTTCATTAAAACACTCTGAAGAGCTTTGGAAGGGACCATCCTTCAAGCTGTTCATTTTCTGCACTGTCTCCCAGAAAAAGGAAACATAAGGTTGCACATTCATCTACTAAAGCAGATAAGGAGGATTGGATGGGTTTAAAGGATTATATAAAGCCTTTCAGTTTTTACGTGCTGAGAGTTACCCTAATTTAAAAAGGAAACAGTTTTTTTTTTCTCTCTCTGTCTCAGATTCTGATGCCCATTCTGTAGGACAGGATTTAAACTTAGACCATATTTCTCAAACTCCCACTCCACATGTGGAATCTGACTCTGTGTAAAGTTATTCTTCAGATTCTCCTCCTAAGCAGTTATATTTTTTCTGATACTTTTACAGAAAGAAAGAAAGAGAGAGACATTTTAATTGGGAACAAAAGAAATACCAGAATTCCAGTAAATACATTTTGATTAGTTAAAATTGGATTTTCTCAACCTGCATTTGTTCCTTCTGTGCAGACAGCCTTAGGAGATGCTTTATTTGCAGTCAGCATTTGCCTGACATTCATATACCTACTCCCAGAAAGTCTTAAAAATTATATAAAGTACCCCAGTCACACAAATTATTTTTGTCTAGTCCCAGGTCAGATCCTGCAGAAATTTCTCTGTCAAACTTAACTTTTGCCAAGCTCCTTATTTCTTCTGACAAGCTGGAAAATGCCTTGATAGGTTGGAAGAAGGCTCATACGTCTTCCACTTTAGCTTTCAGAATAGTGTCAGGCTCACATGTCTATGCTTCTGGCTTCCTTTGTCAATATGAAAAAGATCATTGCTGACCTCCCTCTTTCAGGGACCACAGCATCTGAATTCATTAGCATCCTTTCTATTTTTCGCAACATAAACATTGTCTAAAAATGTGCTCCTGGCACTGTTGATGCTGCTTCCACAGCAGCTGCCATGGGGTTAGTGACAGGATATGGGGTAAAATCGAGTTATATTGGCTAGGCATTTAAGGGCTCTTAAGCCATAAGCCTAGTAATCTCCTATGAACTTATAAGATGATTTACTTGGCTACTTTCTTAAAATTTACCAGGGGATATCAAATCTGAGATCCTGACTGCTAAGCAGGATAAAGACATGTTATTTGGTCTTTCCTCTGCTGATGTCCTTAAAAGGATGCAGTAAAGGGGAAAAGTTAATTTTGGGGGTTATCCGGATTTTTCAACCCTCTTTGCCAAAATATAATAGAAATTTTTCATCCAGTTCAGATTCATTTTTCCAGAAAGAGAATAAATGTTCCCAGCAAGGCACAGATGAACAAAATTTCAAAAAAACGGCAGGGTGGTTCAAAAAAGAAAGGAAGCCCTCTCAGACTAACAAAATAGACTGACTATATGTCTCTTTGTTTGTCCCCCCCCCCCCACGGCATTACTGTAAAGCCTCCCCAAGGCTTGGTCTCCACTTCCCTCTGTGGCACTAGATAACTGCAGACACATGGGTTCTGAAAATCATTCAAAAGGCTACAACTTCCTCCTTTTCAAAGAATTCCCCTCTCATCCAGCCAAACAAACCTCCCTGTTCCCTCATATTCTAAGACCTGTTCCCCTAGAACTAAGAGGAAAAGGATTTTATTCAAGGATCTTTCCGGTGCCAAAGAGAGAAGAAATACAGAGACCTGTCCTTGGTCCATCTTTCTAAACCTTTGCATCACATTTAATTTCTCAAAAGATTTCATGCAGATTTTACATTTTCTTTGTCTTTTTTACATTTTCAGTTTTATGCATTGCCCTCTGGTTTGTCCGGAGCTTTAAAAGTGTTTACAAATTGCTTGGCTTCTGTAATAACCCAATGCAGGTTGCACAGTATTCACATTTTTCCACAATTAGATGTGTAGCTGTGTACACTGTTTTTGTTGATCATTTTACAAGTTATCAAGATCTGTGTCTCAGATAAAAAAAAAAACTTTTCTCAGCCTGGGTTTCCATGTGAACAAAGCAAAATCTTCTCTAACACCGTCTGTCTGGATAGTATTTGTGGGATGTCTGTTGAACACATCCCTGTTGATGACCTTTCTTCCTTATAACAAAGTGGAATGTTACAAGGAACAGTTTCTGATGTTTACCAACCAGACTTTGGCATCTGTCAGGGAATTATCTACTGTTCTTACCAAGCTTTGTTCTTGTTTATTCATGTTGTATTGCTGACTACTCAAGTCTTCCAAAATACTTATATACTCCATGTTTAGGTTCCTTCATATCATGTTCAGGTCCCAGGCTGATCTTTTCTTGGGGCTGCAGCTTTCTTTTTATGTGTTGCTCATTTATCATGATCAGTTATATTATCTGAGAAAGTTTTAAACATTTGTAGTTTTGCCTTCAGATCCTCACCTGATGAACTCTACTATTTTGAATCACTGACAAAAATAGAGGACTTGTTTTTGAAAAACACTGGTTTCTGAAAGTTAAGCTGTAATCATAGTCCAGTCTATTAAGTAAACAGGTTAATGGGTTAAGGACAAAACAAAAACAGCAGTGCTGACAAAGAATCACCTTGGAATATCCCCCTTTGAATTTTTATCACTGGAATAATAATTTGCCCTTTATCGTGGTTTAGCTGCAAAGGGGTTTGCCACTGTTTTATAGTCACTTCAATGCAGTCTGTCTGTTATGGCTTTTTTTAACAATCCATGATCCTTTGTTCCATATGATTTTCTTTTATTATCTTTTTGTTCTATTGCCATGACTGAATTTTTTCTAGATGACTATAAACTCTGACTGCATCAGTTCCAGCATGTAACTTGTATATAGTGGATGACAATTTATTGGTCTATAGTTCTTAGGACGGCTTGCAGGTTCACTCCTAAGGAGCATGCTTTTTTCTATAGTTAACCAGGCTGGTGTCCGTTCTGAATGTGCATGTAAGTAATTTTACTCAAGGTTAAATCTATGTGTAAAGATGTTGATACCTTTAGCCAGAAGTTACTGCATCTGAACCTGGGTTTTTCCATTTAGGACCATTTCATAATTTTATGTCAGTTGCTCTGGCTGTTACTTCTTCTCTATATTAAATCTTCTTACCTTTTTTTTAACTCTTTTATCCATTTGGCATCTTTGTTATATTATACAGGGCCTTCATAAATGCTTCTCCAAAATGTACCTATTTCTTCTTTTTTACATGATGTTTCTGTTGCTTTTGCTTTATTCTGCAGGTCTCTGTAAAACTTTCTGGGATCATCAATGAATTTCTTTTTTATAAATTTCATTTGTATTTATCTAAACACCTTCTACGTTTTTCTGCTTATGCTGATATTTTTAGTTCATTATTAGAAGTAGTGTAGGATAAATCCTGGTCTGTTTTAATTTTCTTACCACATCTGTCTAAGACTTTTGATGATTTGTTCCCTTTCTGTCTTTTCTCATGTTATTCTTCTAACAGTGATACTTCTTGTCTTGGCTGCTTTATAGCTTTTGCTATTCAGTACTTCCATGGCTGCATTCTAATTGTTCCCCTCCTTTCCCTTGTAGCTCTGCATTTTTGCAGCAGCACTTTATCTGTGATTAGTTTAGATGCACGGCAGTGTACCCCTTAGTGAAAGCCATGTTTATTTATTGACTCTTTTTGCCCACACTGCCTGTCAGTCATCAGTTGTCTCCTGGTCATTCAGTCCATTTGTGCGTGTTGCTGCGGTAGCGTTGTCGCCTCACAGTTAGATATTGCCCATTCGATTCTCAGTTAGAGCATCTTCTGTGTGACAACATGTGTGAATGGGCATTCCTTCGTTGAAGGTTGTGCGTTAGGCCCGGTAAGCCAGCACGTAAAACTCTACTGCCAATCATTAGCGGTCCGGAGTTCCGCTGTGGCCACCCCTAACCGGGAAAAAGCCGAAAGACACAAACAAACCATTGTGAGGGTTGACCAGGATGGACCATCATTGAGACAGCAATCAGGAGTGGTTTGAGATTTTTGTTGCTTAAGCACTACTTTGACGCACACACCCAGCAAAGAGCCAAGGAGGAGATGTGCAATAGACTGATCACAGGGGTTATCCACAAAGTTCTGTAAGGGCTGTTTCCTCCAAACAGCTTTGCTCCCCTCCCACCAAAGCACTTACATGGTGCTTTCTCCATTCTGCACCAGGGAAATCACATTGCCCAGTGTCCCCCCAAGTATGTGCAGCCCTACCCACTCCCTGAGAGAGGCAAGCAGGCCCTTTTACCCCCGCAGCCTGATTCTTCCAGTGCTGTGACTGCTAATTAACCCCCTGGTCAAATGTGCAGCTGTGAGGGCCCCATCCCTCTGCACCACAGTGCCAGGTGGGTTTAGGCCATGTTTATGAGTCTAAAGGGTATATGGAGTTGGATGTGTTTGATAGCTGGACTTTATATAACATGATGAAAGAGTAGATGTGCAGTAAATAGAATGCCTAGGAAATGATGCTGTGGTGGGCAAGTGTAAAGGAAAAGTGAGCCTTTCCTTGAGTGGGTGACAGGGTATGGAAATATGTCTAACTCACCCTTTGACCTGTGGAGAAGAATTGAGAGAGAGAAAGAGAAGGAAAGATACACAGAGCAGGAAAATGGTTTAGATTAAGTTGATAACAGGGTTAGTACAATGTTAGTGATACAGGTTAAGAGTGGTGAGTGATTGAGAAGTATTAGAGGAACAGTAAATGAAGACGAAAGTTCAGGAAGTAAGGATAGGTAAAGCAGCTGGGAGGTTAGATAAGCAATGACAAATACTCTGTAAGAGTGACAACCATTACATCATGGTCCACAATTAAGAAACCAAGAGCCATTAAGATGGGTCTATATCATATTCTCGAAAGCCAACAATATTGAATCCAATATTGTCGACACGAGAATAGCGAATGCTGAGAATATCAAACGTGTAAATGGAAACCTCCATAAAGGGAGATTTCTGTTTACTGCAATGTAGTGCGTTCTTGGAGTTGGTATATTTAAGTAGCGGGAGGTGTGGGGGTGCAGGGCGGCTTGCCCCCTACTTAAACCTGTTAGGGTACTTTTGTCTTCTTTTTTGGGGGTTGTTATTATCACTTCGGTGGTTGAAGACATCGACGATATGGTGTCGACCATGTGGTGTTCAATGTTTTCAACCTTCAAGCTTATAATATAGACCCCATTAAGACATATAGAGGAGTTGGTCATAATAGTGAATACCACAGTATCTTCCATAATACATGGAAAGTTTGCAGAGTTTTTTATAGGAATCAAGTCCCCCATGCACCACTTCAGCCCAGTCTCCAAGTGTTATTATTCTGACTCTTAAAGACACACATTTTCAGACGTAGATAACTTGTTGAGCAGATGTTGCTGTTAACTCTACTGTTGTATAACCTCTGTCTGACAATAATACAGTGGGTGTTGTGTGATTTTCAATGTTAAGAGATGCAGGGCTTGCCCCTTGCAAAAACATTCACATCATACCTCTCAACCTCTTAGAGCAAGAAATCTGGACAAAGCCATAAATAATGGGGGGACAAAGGCCCAAATAATAGGGACATTTTTTAAATATTGCTCTTACAAACTTGGAAAGATGATAGAATAACATGCTTTGCATTTGCACATATTTTCTGAAGGGTATGAAGTCTGAAACTCAAATGTCTGTCATTATTTTTTTAATTAAACCTTGAGTAATTTGCCAATAAGTTGCTAGAAAACCACAATCATATGAGAAATGAACCAAAAATATGAGGCAAAAATCTGGACATTCTACAAATGTCTGTACAGTTGAGAGGTATGATTCACATACTGCTATATACTGCAGTGCATCAGACTGCCATTGTAATGGCACATCCCATTCTTCTGGTGCTCAATATTGTTATAGTGCTCTGTTGGAGAATGTGTTGTTCTGGTCTGTATAGCAGTTGCCTCTTTCTGGGTGTTCCCAGGCAATGAACTGTGAAAGGCAGAAAGAAAAGTGTTTTAATTATAAGTCTGAGAAAGTATGTGGGGCTAAAAGAGGCAGACCTCAGAAGAGCTGCTCAAACGCTGCATCCTCACCTGTGTTCTCTGTCACATCTCTCAACATCTCATCAACATCTTTTTCAATTACTTTAGGTTTTGCACAGTGATGTGGCATTACCTAGCTATCACAGCTCCTGTGTAGCCATCACTTGGTTTTATGAGTTCTTGTGAATGTTTGTTGTGTCCTATATCATACTACCCAAAGTATATTAACCCCATAACCCATTATTCTGCTCATAACAGCTTGTTTTCCAGAATACTAACCACTGCACACTTGGTAAGACAACAGGGTATAAGTATATCACATTTCTGGTTATAACTTTAAACACATCATTATGAAATCCCAAAGTTATTCTACTGCAGTCCTTCAGCTGGGACCAAGCACACTGAATGCAAACCCAGCCATGTGACCAATGCAATGTCATGGTTTAGTTGTGATCTAGTTTTGTTTTATGTTAGCAGCAGTTGACTAATCTGTAATAAGGCACATGGCTCCATATTCCACATGGGTATATGCTACGGTACAGTAATTTACTGTATTGCAGCCTGCATTTACTTTAGCTTACCACTCACCATCCATTTTTTTTCAACTTCTATAAATGTAACATATCATTTGACAAACAAACTGAGTATTATATTAAATAATTGCTATACATTTAACATTTGTGTGTGAAGAGTATAATGTATCAACATATAAATTGTCTTTGAGAACAGCTTGTTGTATTGTTACAGCATTATATATTACAATGCTCATCATACTGATCACTGCTAGAGTAACCGTAACTATATGGGTTATATCCTGTCAAGGCTATAAAAAACGGCCAGTTTTCAGAGCTTCGGGGCACCTTCCATGCACTCAAACTGTCAAGCAGCTCAGGCTGAGCTCACTAGAAGACAAGCTTGGGTGCAAAGCCCTTTAGAGCTTTAATACCGCTGAAGCAGTATGCTCTGATGTTTTTGAGGATCAACACTTGGCTTGTGCTTTGTTTTGCTGGGCAGATACATTCCCCTTGGCGAAAAAAAAAACTTCCATTTTCTTAATTTTATTGATGTTTTGTTACATTCCTCTTCAGGAAAGTTATTTTTAAAGTAAGAGTGTTGTGCTTTACTGGACTGTCTCTAGACTGTAGCATAATTTTAAGTGGGGAACATTCTTTGCTGTCAGTTTAAAAGCAGCGTAAACTAACTGAAAGCATATTTTTTGTGGAGAAACAGCCTCTGAAACCACAGCAGGCTAGCAACTTGCCTCAGCCACAGGTGGGTGACCTTGCTGTGGCCATTTGTTGTACCTCAGACCACTCTTCTTTTACCCTAATACCTCTCATGTAGTATCTGCAGCCACTATGGGAGCAGTGCACAAGGGAGAACCACTCGGTCCTGGGAGAGGGAACAGTGCCTAATACCTCTCTTGTAGTATCTGCAGCCACTATGGAAGCAGTGCGCAAGGGAGAACCACTCGGTCCTGGGAGAGGGAACAGTGCCTAATACCTCTCATGTAGTATCTGCAGCCACTATGGGAGCAGTGCGCAAGAGAGAACCACTCGGTCCTGGGAGAGGGAACAGCGCCTAATACCTCTCATGTAGTATCTGCAGCCACTATGGGAGCAGTGCGCAAGGGAGAACCACTCGGTCC
This sequence comes from Protopterus annectens, assembly GCF_019279795.1. Taxonomy (NCBI): domain Eukaryota; kingdom Metazoa; phylum Chordata; order Ceratodontiformes; family Protopteridae; genus Protopterus; species Protopterus annectens. Next base: position 977,534,197 of record NC_056743.1, read on the forward strand.
TGGGAGAGGGAACAGTGCCTAATACCTCTCTTGTAGTATCTGCAGCCACTATGGAAGCAGTGCGCAAGGGAGAACCACTCGGTCCTGGGAGAGGGAACAGCGCCTAATACCTCTCATGTAGTATCTGCAGCCACTATGGGAGCAGTGCGCAAGGGAGAACCACTCGGTCCTGGGAGAGGGAACAGTGCCTAATACCTCTCATGTAGTATCTGCAGCCACTATGGGAGCAGTGTGCAAGGGAGAACCACTCGGTCTTGGGAGAGGGAACAGTGCCTAATACCTCTCATGTAGTATCTGCAGCCACTATGGGAGCAGTGTGCAAGGGAGAACCACTCGGTCCTGGGAGAGGGAACAGTGCCTAATACCTCTCATGTAGTATCTGCAGCCAATATGGGAGCAGTGCGCAAAGGAGAACCACTCGGTCCTGGGAGAGGGAACAGTGCCTAATACCTCTCTTGTAGTATCTGCAGCCACTATGGGAGCAGTGTGCAAGGGAGAACCACTCGGTCCTGGGAGAGGGAACAGTGCCTAATACCTCTCTTGTAGTATCTGCAGCCACTATGGGAGCAGTGCGCAAGGGAGAACCACTCGGTCCTGAGAGAGGGAACAGTGCCTAATACCTCTCTTGTAGTATCTGCAGCCACTATGGGAGCAGTGCGCAAGGGAGAACCACTCGGTCCTGGGAGAGGGAACAGCGTCTAATACCTCTCATGTAGTATCTGCAGCCACTATGGGAGCAGTGCGCAAGGGAGAACCACTCGGTCTTGGGAGAGGGAACAGTGCCTAATACCTCTCATGTAGCATCTGCAGCCACTATGGGAGCAGTGTGCAAGGGAGAACCACTCGGTCCTGGGAGAGGGAACAGTGCCTAATACCTCTCTTGTAGTATCTGCAGCCACTATGGGAGCAGTGCACAAGGGCGAACCACTGGGTCCTGGGAGAGGGAACAGCGCCTAATACCTCTCATGTAGTATCTGCAGCCACTATGGGAGCAGTGCGCAAGGGAGAACCACTCGGTCCTGGGAGAGGGAACAGTGCCTAATACCTCTCATGTAGTATCTGCAGCCACTACAGGAGCAGTGTGCAAGGGAGAACCACTCGGTCCTGGGAGAGGGAACAGTGCCTAATACCTCTCTTGTATTATCTGCAGCCACTATGGAAGCAGTGCGCAAGGGAGAACCACTCGGTCCTGGGAGAGGGAACAGCGCCTAATACCTCTCATGTAGTATCTGCAGCCACTATGGGAGCAGTGCGCAAGGGAGAATCACTCGGTCCTGGTAGAGGGAACAGTGCCTAATACCTCTCATGTAGTATCTGCAGCCACTATGGGAGCAGTGCGCAAGGGCGAACCACTCGGTCTTGGGAGAGGGAACAGTGCCTAATACCTCTCATGTAGTATCTGCAGCCACTATGGGAGCAGTGTGCAAGGGAGAACCACTCGGTCCTGGGAGAGGGAACAGTGCCTAATACCTCTCATGTAGTATCTGCAGCCACTATGGGAGCAGTGCGCAAGGGAGAATCACTCGGTCCTGGTAGAGGGAACAGTGCCTAATACCTCTCATGTAGTATCTGCAGCCACTATGGGAGCAGTGCGCAAGGGCGAACCACTCGGTCTTGGGAGAGGGAACAGTGCCTAATACCTCTCATGTAGTATCTGCAGCCACTATGGGAGCAGTGTTCAAGGGAGAACCACTCGGTCCTGGGAGAGGGAACAGTGCCTAATACCTCTCATGTAGTATCTGCAGCCACTATGGGAGCAGTGTGCAAGGGAGAACCACTCGGTCCTGAGAGAGGGAACAGTGCCTAATACCTCTCTTGTAGTATCTGCAGCCACTATGGGAGCAGTGTGCAAGGGAGAACCACTCGGTCCTGAGAGAGGGAACAGTGCCTAATACCTCTCTTGTAGTATCTGCAGCCACTATGGGAGCAGTGTGCAAGGGAGAACCACTCGGTCCTGAGAGAGGGAACAGTGCCTAATACCTCTCATGTAGTATCTGCAGCCACTATGGGAGCAGTGCGCAAGGGAGAACCACTCGGTCCTGGGAGAGGGAACAGTGCCTAATACCTCTCATGTAGTATCTGCAGCCACTATGGGAGCAGTGCGCAAGGGAGAACCACTCGGTCCTGGGAGAGGGAACAGCGCCTAATACCTCTCTTGTAGTATCTGCAGCCACTATGGGAGCAGTGCGCAAGGGAGAACCACTCGGTCCTGGGAGAGGGAACAGTGCCTAATACCTCTCTTGTAGTATCTGCAGCCACTATGGGAGCAGTGTGCAAGGGAGAACCACTCGGTCCTGGGAGAGGGAACAGTGCCTAATACCTCTCTTGTAGTATCTGCAGCCACTATGGGAGCAGTGTGCAAGGGAGAACCACTCGGTCCTGGGAGAGGGAACAGTGCCTAATACCTCTCATGTAGTATCTGCAGCCACTATGGGAGCAGTGCGCAAGGGAGAACCACTCGGTCCTGGGAGAGGGAACAGTGCCTAATACCTCTCATGTAGTATCTGCAGCCACTATGGGAGCAGTGCAAGGGAGAACCACTCGGTCCTGGGAGAGGGAACAGTGCCTAATACCTCTCATGTAGTATCTGCAGCCACTATGGGAGCAGTGCGCAAGGGAGAACCACTCGGTCCTGGGAGAGGGAACAGTGCCTAATACCTCTCTTGTATTATCTGCAGCCACTATGGAAGCAGTGCGCAAGGGAGAACCACTCGGTCCTGGGAGAGGGAACAGTGCCTAATACCTCTCATGTAGTATCTGCAGCCACTATAGGAGCAGTGCGCAAGGGAGAACCACTCGGTCCTGGGAGAGGGAACAGTGCCTAATACCTCTCATGTAGTATCTGCAGCCACTACGGGAGCAGTGTGCAAGGGAGAACCACTCGGTCCTGGGAGAGGGAACAGTGCCTAATACCTCTCATGTAGTATCTGCAGCCACTATGGGAGCAGTGCACAAGGGCGAACCACTGGGTCCTGGGAGAGGGAACAGCACCTAATACCTCTCTTGTAGTATCTGCAGCCACTATGGGAGCAGTGCGCAAGAGAGAACCACTCGGTCTTGGGAGAGGGAACAGTGCCTAATACCTCTTATGTAGTATCTGCAGCCACTATGGGAGCAGTGCACAAGGGTGAACCACTCGGTCCTGAGAGAGGGAACAGTGAAGGTTTCCCTGTTGTATCAGAATGCTGTGCCCATCGCTGGGGAAGTTGCTCCTGCCATTAGTAACACAATTGGCCCCATTTTTCCTGCCAAACAGAAATGGAAAACCAAGCATGTGTCCACTCCTTTTCAAATTTCTTTGGGGTGGAGTAGTTTTCTGGTTCTGGCTCAGGGTTTAATTCAGGCAACTGATCCTTCTTTTAAAGTAGTTTCTGGTAAAAGAAAGAAGGATTCCTCTTTTTCCTGAAGAGATTCCAGATTCTGGATGTGAACAGTAAGATGCAGGAACAGATGTAGTTTTTTTTCCTCAAATTTCTGATTCAGGCTCAGTGGAGATCTCAGTGTCTGATTGTCCCTATTGGGATTTCTTTTTCTCTGAGACTGATGCTAAAATGTGCCAGTGTTTTCAGTGAAACATTGAGGTTTCTGAGAACATACTTGGAGATGTTGCAGAAGCATTTTCCAGGACCCACACCCATTCCCCCTGTTCTGTCTGATTTCGAGAATATCTGTGTTACTGTCTGAATTTTACTGATAGTCAGCCAGCTGCACCTAAAAAGTCAAATAGGATGTATAAATTTCCCCAGTCTTTTAAATTTGTATACAATATTACTAAACCTGACCCAGCAGCTATAGCACTGGGTAATCTCACTGCTGCTAAACTCTTAGTTAATTCTAATCTTACTCTTTCTGATAAGGGTGGGGAAATTATTGATAGGTATGGAAATAAAAAGTGTAAAGTTCTGGAACTTTGATTTTTCAATTTTCTGAATTGTCAGGCTCATATGTCAGAGTTTGTTCTGGCAAATTCTGAAAAGATGAATGTTTTATCTGCAGTTTCTTCTTGTGAGGAAAAATCTGTTTTAAATAACTTCTTCTATTGCACAGGTCACTACTCATTGTTTGCAGAGTGTGTATGACCCTGTTGATGTTTCTTGGGTTGTGGCTACTGGTACTGTTTTGGGGAGGTTTGCATGACTGCATTCTCACAGCCTCACAGATGATGTTAAAAATGAGATTTTAAATTCTCCCTCAGATTTAATGTTTGGCCCCTCTACTGCAAATGTGTTCAAAACATATGATGAAATGATTTTCAAAGGATAATAGATCTAATACAAAGGAAATAGAATCCTTAAATAAATAGTATCTTGACATGTTATCACATCAAACTAACCTTGCTTTATAAAGATTAAAATGACCTCTTACTCTTTGTTACCTAAACAGATGCATATTTTATCAAAAACAGGTAAATTAGTCAGACTTCTCTGGGGCAGAAGGGGTCCAGCTTCAACAGATGTCACTCTAGAGGCAGTGACAGACCTCAGAAGCAATGGTTTTGAGGTCTCAATACTGAGAAATCCTATCATTGCTCCTGAAGGTTTGCCTGACTGTTGCACTCTGGAGGCAGTCGGGGGTTGCTTGTCCATGCACCGTAAAGTCTGGCAAGCCATCACACAAGATATGCAGATGCTGTGGATAATCACCAGAGGCTACACTATTCCCTTTGTTTCCCCTCCACAGAAAAAGAAAATAATTCCTGATGTACTACCTAGTCAAATGGATTCTACAGTAACAGAAGTCACAAACTGCCAGAAAAAAAAACATCATACAGCAGATCCCCAGACTAGTTAGCATCTGGAGTCTTTTCCAAGTTCCTTTTAGTTCTGAAGAAAACATGGGACCTCAGACCAGTTTTGGACTTAAGCCAACTCAACCATTCCATTAAGCAGACAAAGTTCTGGATGGTCACAGTTAGGTTTGTTCTGCCTTTTCTGAGGAAGGGCAACTGGATGTGCTTGATAGATCTCCAAAATGCCTGCTATCATATTAAGATAAGGCAATCCAAGAGATTTCTCCTTTTCAGGCTGGGAGCAAATCATTTTCAGTTCAGAATTGTGCTTTTTGGTTTCACCCCAGCCCCCCAGGTGTTCACCAAATGTATGGCACTGGTACTAGTGTATCTCAGGCTACAAGGGTTCTAGGTGTTCCTGTATTTAGATGATCGGCTCCTTACCACACAAACCAGGGATCTGTTGGTTCAGCACAGGGACTTCTTGCTCTATTTTGCCCGACATTTAGAGATTATAATAAACCATGCAAAGAGTCAGTTAACCCTGAAGCAACATATAGAGTTTATAGGATGCCTCCTAGGTATGAACTGTCAGATAGGCAAACTAGCATGTTCCAAAATATCATCCCTGCATAAAGTAGCTTATCAGGTTTTTCACCAGCCTCTCCCTCCCACAAGACTTATTCTCATACTACTGGGTTTAATGGCTTTGTCAGTTCCCCTAGCAAGATATCACATGTGAGTCCTTCAATGGACCTGTATGTGTAGTGGCCCCTGATGTGTCACCTGCTGCATACACAGATTCACCTCACACCAATTTGCAGGAATCACATCATACGGTAATTGACCTCTCCAGTGGTCACATAGGGTTAACCATTTTCCCTTACACCTTCAATGGCAACTGTAAACATGGATGCTTCTTTTCTGGGGTGGTGGGCATTTTGCTGTGAAGATGGTTCAAGGATCTTCGACACAAATAGAGGCCTGTCTTCACATCAGTCTCTTGCAGATGAGGACAATCTTCCTAGCAATGCAGGATTTTAAGGACTCTCTCCCTGAGGGTGTGATCTCCATCCAGATGGACAACATGACAATAGTCTTATATATCAACAAGCAGGGAGGAAACCAAGCATATTCACTTTGCTGGGAAGCCATGAGGGTGTGGCAGTGGGCAATGTTTTCTTGATGCTTTCTCATAACAATGCATATCCTGGGGACTTCCAATGTTCTAGCAGACAAATCGAGCAGATCCATTCTTCTTCTTTCATCATACAGTTGATGACACAAATTTTTACTGACTGGGGCCAACCTTACTGCAATCTTCATGCCAAACCACAAATGCAGCAGTTATTTTGCCCTAATCCCTCCACAGGGTCAATCACCAAGAGACTTTGTAGTCCACAGTTGGCTCTTATTATTAACTTTCTGCAGTAAGCCAGAAAGTGCAGGGCCAGAGTAGTCCTCATTGCCCCCTTTTTGCCTCAGCAAGTTTGGTTCCCCTTTCTCTGGCCTCATTTAGTACACCCTCCCTGTGTGTTGGGTCATCATCCATGTCTTCTGAGTCATCCTTCCAGTTAGCCTCAATGAGATCTAAAAACCCTGAGATTAATGTCCTCCAATTCTAACAGTGGCCAGAAGTGCAAGGTTTTCTATTTTGGTGGTCCATATACTTTCGGCGTCACAGAAGCCAAATAGTAGATAGGAATATCTCAATAAGTAGAGATGTTTTTCCATATGGGCTTCTTCCAAGGGAATAAACCCCTTTTCAGTCTTTCTTCTTTCTACTTTGGACCTCTTATCAAATCTTTTCCAAAAAGGATCTAGTTTTTCAACCATCAAGATACAACTAATGGCTTTTTTTAAACTCCTTTATTAAATATCACTTAAGATATAGACTCACGTACATTAGAAAAGAAAACAAACCATATTAACATTTTTTCCATTTGCAGACATTATATCTTTATAATAAATGTCTTTCAATCCAACATTACATAAAGCACTCAATTGCTGCCTTCCCTTAAGCCTCACTCCTTTTGAACATTATTCTGCAGGTGTTGTTCCCTCAGATTGCATTTATTTCTTTGAATTTGCTTATTCCCTTTTTTAAAAGTCTCTCTTCCAGTTTTTTTTCTCCTTTACAATATTCAATACTTCAAATACAGTTGGTTTGAATTTGAGAAATGGGTAAAGATGTCACTGAAATTAAAAACAGATGTAAAAGACTATAACCAGTACAGGTATGACTCTGGCCAACTGAGTTATATACTACACAGATGGTGTTAGAATATTATCTGCTTTAACTCTGTAATCTGGTAAAAGCATTACTGTTAAGCCAAAGAAAAAGTTGCAATTTCACTAGGTATTAGAGGTGCTGTCATGAATCTCGCTGAACTGTAAGAGTATGTATGTTAGCTCTGGATGTCTGCTTTTTACAAACACAATACAACTATATTAACAATAGAGGTAACAATTTGCAAGCTGCAGGTCTCGATTAAATCCACAGTTTTCGAAGTGTCAGTGTGGTGCAGAATACAAACCTTGTATCAGTCATGGTTGTCAGTATACAGTATACTCAAGGGCTGCACAGGAAGCTACATTTGGATTTAGGGAGTAAGCAAGCAGAAAATTGAAGAAAATAAGATTTCACAAAGTAAATTGCTTATCCTGTTATTTTAAATAAATATAATGAAAAATCCCAGCAATAGGCATCTCATTTTCCGATGAACTCCTGACAAATATGGTTGGCTTTGGTTTGGAGCATTCTTAGAGGGTCATGTGGAGTGCAATCTTGGCATTGAAGTTGCTGCCTTCCTGAGCTGAGTGATTCAGTTAATGAAACTGTGCTGTTTGCAACAGGATGCATACAAGTGGCCAGAAAATTGTTTTGAAAGAAGTAAACAAACAAAAGAAATGAGGTGCTAAATTAAAGATTCAGAAGCACACAGCTCCTCAGTGGTGGTCCTAATTAATTTCTTTGACGGGGACAACAAGAGGGTGGGAAAAAGGCTGAATAACAGTGTTTTAGATGGATCACACTTCTTCCTGACCTGAGTTACGATGGCAGTCACATAGGAGAGCACAGAATCATTTATCAGAACAAACTATTTTCCATTTCAGAATAGTCAGCTCTCTTTGGAGCATTCTCTTTTCTTTTTATAAACTGGCCCTAAGCCATAAAATTCCATTCCTAAGATGATATACCTGGCTAGTAAGCAGTAGCATTACTGGGTTGGCGAGCCTGTGGAATTCGACTGAATTTACATTGTTCCTACTTTCTCTGCTCTAGGGTGAGCCTGCTTGTAAATATATGAAACTTATCACTTTCCTGCAGATGTTTTGCACATCTGTATTGTTCACTCCAGCACTTCACCCACTCATGCTAATCAATGCTCAGGGGTCATTCAGGGCTACTCTCATACAGTGACCCAGGAATACAAATTATCTTTATTTTCTTGTATTGCAATGTGACACACTGTTGTTTCAGCCAAGGGCTGGCTTGTAATGCAATCTTTTGTATGTCCTGTGCAAAGCTTGTTTTCGTATTCTAAGGCCTAAAATACAGAAACCTTGGGGTTTGTAAAGGTTAAATAGCATATATGTGTGCATGTGTGTATGTGCATTTGTGTGTGTGTGTGTGTGTGTGTGTGTGTGTGTGTGTGTGTGTGTGTGTGTGTGTGTGTGTGTGTGTGTGTGAGAGAGAGTACATGTGTTCACATATATGTGGTTTTAAGTGTAAGACTGACCTTTAGTGATATGTATATGCAGTCTGTCATGGGCACCCTTCATGCTGAGGCTTGTGAGTATGCATACAAGTGCATATTATTGTATACTATATTTCTACTCATTCATTCATTCATTCATTCATTCATTCATTCATTCATTCTATGATTATCTGCTTAATCCATTTTAGGGTCATGGGAGAACCAAAGTATATAGTTGTATTCAGTGGGCACAAGGCAAGGTAACTATTCTTGGATAGGAAACCGGTCCATTGCAGGACACGCAAGTACACAGTCACTCATACATGGTAGGTGCACTTACAGGCAAATTGGAGGATCACCAATTCAACCAGGGCATTTTGCTGAAACTTGAAATAAAACAGAACTCAGGCCTCACGCAGACACAAGAAGGGAAGGAAGACAGCACACAGAAGACATAAAAGCCAAGAGTTGGACTGGAGGGACAGACATTTTGAGGCAAGAATGCACCACTGTACTGTGCTACTATATTTTTAAAGTTTCCCTAATTCTTTGAGTATCTTTTATTTTCACTAAACTTTGAGATTCTTTAGAGTGATCAATACTAAAACGGCAGTCTTTCCAGAATGCCTTTTATTGTACCTAGTTTTACATTTCTGTTCTGTGGTTTTATACCAGGGTGCATTATCTTTGTGATCTATTATAGTGTTCAGAATCAGTTGTCTTTTTTAGTGTGTGTGTGTATGTGTGTGTGTGTGTGTGTGTGTGTGTGTGTGTGTGTGTGTGTGTGTGTGTGTGTGTGTGTGTGTGTGTGTGTGTGCGTGCGTGTGTGTGTGTGTGTGTGTGTGTGTGTGTGTGCGTGCGTGTGTGTGTGTGTGTGTGTGTGTGTGTATTTTCACTGCCTTCCAACAGAGCAGATGAGAATGGATGCAATGAAGTGTGGGGCTTAGGATGGAGTAGCACAGGCATAAAACCAGTGCAAAAGAGAAGAAGCAACATAGCAGAACTGTGCATTGACCACTGTATGGGAGCAATTACTGCCTGTCATAGGAAGAGTGTTGCCTTACCACCACGAAAAGGAGTATGCAGGACATTTTGAATCCATTGCAGAGTAGGATCATAGGATCACAGAATGCCACTAGGCTAACAGCCCTAGAGCCTTTTTAAGCCTAGCCGTTCATGCCCTGGTTGTCCCAATTATCAATGCTTACAGTCTAGAATGGCTTTGATATATGCCTGTGCCATAGGGTATCTACAAACTGCCCCTGCCCACAAGGGTCAAAGGTGACAAGCTAGATGTGAATTTGCAATTCCCCATCCATTGGTCCAAATTGCATTTGAATAGTCTTAGAGAAGAGCTCTGTTCATATGAATGGAGAGTCTGTTCCAGAGAAAGGGTAATCTCTGAGACACATACCTGTCCCTCCAACATATTTTGTTTATGCCACAGATGAAGTTTATATCCTTAGATCAGGTAATTCTAGTGCTGTTTGTTTTGGAAATGTGTAGCAGATCCATCATGGCTGGATTGGAGACTGCCTTGTAGGTTAGGCATGGATCACCCCTCAGTAGTCTGTAGGAGACTGAGTACAGGGACAGGGCTTTCAGGTGAGCTACATAGGACACATTATTTACACCCTGTATTCTTTTAGTGAGAAACCTCTGTGGCCACTGTAGCTGTTACAAATGCCTGGCCAGGTACACGCTGAAGGGTGCATTATACTCGATTATTTGTCTAATGAGGGCAGAGTGTAGTGGGCCTATGATCTCCTTAGATCTGGATGCCATGCCCTTACTTACAATTTTCACCATGTAGAAGGATTTTCTCACTACCATGGATACATGATGATCAATGTTCAGGTTAATGACAGCCTGAGTTCCCAAGTTCCTTACCACTGGGTCTACCCTTAGTATTATCAATGTTGTAATTTGCAGGGGTGGATGTCTTCCCAAAGGGTATAATTATGCATTTTTTTGCATTGCGTTTTAGGCCATGGTTCTCACACCAATTATTTCTCTGTTTCAGACCCTCCTGTAGGATATCTACATCTTTGGAGGATTCAGTGATTGCACACAGCTTACAATCATAGGTTCATAGGTAGATACTAGGCTATTGGCCCTAGGGCCTATATAAGCCTAGCCAAAAGGTACCCTGGCTTTTGCCACCCAAGAAAATTATTTTCCTGTGCCACTGCCGAGCAGAGCCACAGAAGTGATCCCCGGGGTGAATTTCCTATCTCCCATCCAATCATCAAGATTTTTCTTGAAAAGTGCTAATAAGGAGTTTTGTTTGATATAGATAGGTAGTTTGTTCCAGAGTATGGGAAGTCTCTGGGACAGGAATCTATCCCTCCAGCATGTTCTGTTTATTGTGGTGACAAGGTTTAGGTCCGTAGAGCATGTAGCTCATAGGGATTGGGATTTCTTTAAGTGAAGCATGTCTAAAAGCTCTGAGTTTGACATAGCTTTGTGTGTTAGGCAGAGATCGCCTCTGAGTAGGTGATATGCGACAGAGTAAAGCTGCAGTTTTTTGACAAGGTCTGCATAGGACATCTGTTTGAGGCCGGTAATCCTCTTTGTGAGGTATTTCTGTGGCCTTTCCAGTTGTTGTAGGTGTCTTGTGAGGTACATACCAAAAGGGGCGTTGTACTCTATAATGGGTCTAATGAGTGATGAGTAGAGGGGAACAATGACCTCTTTTTTCCTGGATGAGAAAGCTTTTGTGATGAGGTGTGCCACGTAGAAGGATTTCCTGACTACTGTGGCAATGTGATTATCAAAGGAGAGACTACTGTCCACCTGTGTCCCAAGGTCTCTTATCACACTTTCGGTGTTAAGTAGACTACCGCCTATGTGGTAGTTCATGGGTACAGAGATTTTACCAAAAGGGATGACAATGCACTTTTAGGCATTGAGCTTGAGGCTATGGCTTTGACACCAGGCATCTGTCTCAGTGAGGCCCTTTTGTAGGATGTCTACATCATTAGGAGTTTCGATTATGGCTCCTAGTTTGCAGTCATCTGTGAACTTCGTTAGCCAAAGACCTTCTGTGTTAGCTTGTACTTCAGAGAAGTAGATACCAAACAGAAGAGGACCCAGGACTGAACCCTGTGGTACTCCACTTGTCACTGGTCTGAAGCTGGATTTGGAGTCTCCTACTTTCACAGTGTGGGTTCTGTCAGTGAGCCAGTTGGCAACCCATCTTGTGACATAGGGATTTATACCTAGTTTAGTGAGTTTATCTATAATTCCAGAGTGGGGGATGGTGTCAAAAGCCTTGGTGAGATCTAGATAGGCTGTGTGAACCACCTTACCCTCATCTACAGCTTTAGTGACTGCTTCAAAGAAGTCTATCAGATTTAGGAGACATGATCTGCCTTTTACAAACCCAAACTGGGTGGGGTCTTGAGTTTGGAGATTACCATTGTCATTGTTTATAAGTTCCGTGATGATACATTCCATAGCCTTGCAGATCAGGCTCGTTAGTCTAATGGGGCAGTAGTTTCCAGGGTCTGTAGTGGCTCCCCCTTTGTGGAGTGGGATAACCGCCGCTGTGCGCCATTCAGTGGGCACATAGCCTGAGGTGAGGCTATGACTGAACATGGCACTTAGGTGGGGTGCCAGTTCGTTCTGTAGCTCATGTAGAACACAGCCTGGGATGTTGTCAGGTTCCATGGATGCTGTGTTCTTGGCTTTGGATAGTGTGTTTTTTATCTCTGCAGCCGTGATTACAGGAACTTTGCATTCTTCTGGTATAGAGATGGACCCTTTAGGGGATGACAGGGGGTAAAGTTAGCACTGAATCTATCTGCCAGGATGTTGGCAATATCAGTTGGTTCTGTATATTTAGTGCCATTGTGCTATAACTCAGAACAGCTCTGAGTGTTGCCATTGAGATTCTTGACATAGCTATAGAATGCTTTGTGGTTGTCTTTAGAGTCAGTGGCGATTTTGTTTTCGTAACTAGCTTTAGAGGATTTTATGAGGGATCGCAGCTTCTTACTGAGGCTGACCAGGGAGTTTCTCCAATCATGGGATTATACTCTTTTTTGCAACAGTTTTCTTTCTTCTGTTGTAGAGTTTGTTTATGTCAGGGGACCACCAGATTGGCTTCCTTTTTTTGGAGGATACATCTTGGTTCTGCTTGGGATTGCACGATCCATGCACTCGTGTAAGTGCTTATAAAGTGCATTTGTGTAGGATTCAGCAGTCATACCACTATTGCCCATCAGCATGGGTGTCGTGAAGTTTGCCACTTCTGTCTTAAGAAGCGTGAAGTTGGCTTTGGAGAAATTTTTTACCGTGGTTTTCCTAATGGGGGGGTGGGGATGGGATGTGGATGTCTAGTGTGATTAGCTTGTGGTCGGATCTGACCAATAAGGAATTGACCTCTGTTGTGGAGCACCGGTTGCCCATGTTGGTAATAACCAGGTCTAGGATATTGTTGCCCCTGGTGGGAGTGTGGATAAGTTGATCCAAGGCATTGGAATTTATGAATTCCAGAAAACGATGAGCACAAGAGTTGGTACATGAGTAGTTTTCCAAGTTAATGGTGGGGTAGTTTAAATCGTCCATTATTAGGGTGTTAGGTTGTACCCTAATATTTTCCAGTGTATCAAGAAATGAGGAGTGGGAATTCTGGGGCATGGTGGGGGATCTGTAGCAAGCTACAATTTGGATTGCAGTCTTGCCCAGAGTTAGTTGCACTTGGATAATCTCGGATGCATTATGCTGACCAACTAGCCTGGAGGTGTGGATATCCTTAGTGAATATGGACACACCTCCATATTTAGTGTTTCGGTCCAGGTTAGGTGGCCGAAAGGTGTGATATGAATTATAGCCTGGTAATGCAGGGGTACTTTCTGGAGCCTTGAACCAGGTCTCTGTCACTGCACAGATGTCGATGTTCTCCATTTTAAGGAGTGCCTCGAGTGAATGCATTTTGAGGTTTAGACTTCTAGCATTGAGTAGCAATACCCTCAGATTCTTCTTGCTTGTACCTGTTACAGTGGTGAATTTGTCATTTGAACCTTGCCTAAAAAAGACACTATAGAGGTGGCTAGAGCCTTAGCCAGTATCCGGAAACCCTGGAGCGACAGGTGCAGGCCATCTCTGGCAAAGCATCGTGGTTTGTTGATCATGTCATCCCAGGCAGACAGATACTGGATCCCCTTAGAATGACACCAGAAGCTTAGCCGATTGTTGAAGTCAATCATTTTGTCCTTGTACTGTGGTATCATTCTGGGTGATGGCAGGATGCTACTCAGGGCTAGAGTCATATCTGCCTGGGCTACAAAATCGGACAGCTCCTCCATGTCCCTTTTCATGTAGTCCAGGGAGGTACGTCTCAGGTCATTCACACCAACATGGACAATGACAGAGTCATATTTGTACTTGTCGTGGAGTGACCTGAGTGCATGCATTATGTGGCGGATCCTGGCGCCCGACAGGCAGCTGACAGTAACTTTCTCCTTGTTTAGCCTGGTGAGTGGAACATCAGTGTGCCTGACTATAGAGTCACCTATGACTAGAGTGTTGGGTACGTTGTTATGCCTTATGGGCTGTGGTTGAGTGGCACTAAGTTTGTGGGCTATGTGTCATTTGGGTTGTGTTGGGGGGTGGAGGTTGCTTGTGTTTCTGCTTTGGAGGTCCCTGTTGCTTGGGCAGGTTTTTACTGAGAGCCTTCATGAATGTAGGTGTGTGATTTGTGTTTCTATGTGTGTGTTTTGGTGGTGTAGGTTTTGAGGGACTAAGTGCTGAGTGTGGTGTGGTGCAAGTGTTTACATTCTCCTCTTGACTGTCTAGTCTTAGATGAAGAGAGCTTTGCTTCCAGTTTGGCTATATAAGTGCATCTCTCACAGGTTGTAGTGTTGGGTGGTAGGAGAGGGTTGTCAGTGTACATGAGGCAATTGCTGCATTGCCCCAAGATGCCCAGATTCATCAAGTAGACAGGAGAAAACACCGGGAGCTGACCCTTAGACATGCCTGGATAGGTGCTTATTTGTTAAGTACTAGAAACAGTTTTCTTCTAAACAGCGAGGAAAGTTGAATGCTGTAGTAATTTGTAGCTTATTTAGTGCTTACAGTAAATTCTGAACAAGTGCTGAGCTGAAAGAAACAGACTTGAGTGCTGAAACAAAAAAAACTGGCTAGTTCTAAGAAACAAAATAAAGCTAGAAGGCTTCCCCCCAACACAGAAAGGCTTGGAGGCTTAGAAGTCCACAAATAGTCCTGGACACAGCAAATCTGTATCCAGACTAGACTACTGACAGGAAAGGCAGAAAACAAGCTTAGAATTAATTTTTTTTTTTTTTTTTTAGTGGAAAGAGAGAAAGGAGGAGCATAAACTAAGCTGATTGGCCTTCTCAAATGTTCTCCCTGTATTAGGTAGAATGAGGTAATAACACTAGACTGGGAGGAGGGTCCCAGATCAAATTTACAGTAGGGGCGGGCAACTGCAAAGCCACCAACTATAAGAACAACATACCAATAGGGAGGGAGAGTGGGAAACAAGCTGCAGAAATGTTTCTCACAGCAGAAAAGCAGCAGTGAGCCTTTAAATGACAGTTTTAAACAGATAAAGGAACCTCTAGAGAAAGCTTTCAACTTCAAACAAGTTATCAGAATCAAGCAACCCAACAGATGCTCAATAAAAGTGGACAATTTCCAGTTAATACCTCACACACAGTGAAGCTAGCTAGAAAAATATACAGTAGGCAAAGTGTTATAAATAACTCGAAAAAATAAGCAAAAAAAAACAGGATACTTAATGTTATATATTATAGATTCGAGTTTGCTCAGTGTCCTTCCTTCGATTAGCTCAGTGTGAAATGGCAGAAACACTCACAACTTAACTTCTTAGGTAACAGAAAGTTGAAACCTGAGACAACTTTTAAGAAAAAAAGCTCAAAAGAACCAATGAGGTGCTTAGTCTAAGCTGTAGTAAAGGTGACCTCAGTCAGCGAATGACCTTAAACAATTCTCTCACTGAAATGCCTGATGGCTTTGGCTAAACCAATATGTCCCTGAATATGTGCTCAGACACACAGCCTCCACAAACACTAGGCCCAAACACAAGCCTGAATATGGACAATGCTACAAATATCCACACTACTTAGAAACAAACTGCAGAAATGTTTCTCACAGCAGAAAAGCAGAAGTGAGCCTTTAAATGAAAGTTTTAAACAGCTAAAGGAGCCTCTAGAGAAAGCTTCCAACTGCAAACAAGTTATCAGAATCAAACAACCCAACAGATGCTTAGGAAAAGTGGACAATTTCCAGTTAATACCTCACACACAGTGGAACTAGCTAGAAAAATATACAGTAGGCAAAGTGCTATAAGTAACTCGAAAAAATAAGCAAAAAAAATAGGATATTTATATTATAGATCTGAGTTTGCTCAGTGCCCTTCCTTCGATTAGTGTAAAATGGCAGAAACACTCACAACTTATCAGCACGTTTGGTCAGCCAAAGGCCCTCTATATTTGACTTGACTTCAAAGAAGTATATTGCTAACAGGAGAGATCCCAGTACTGAGCTCCATGGGGCATCATTAGTAACAGGCCTCTTGGTGGAGGTGGATTCCCCACCCTAACTTCATATGTCCTGTCTGTGAGCCATTTAGCTATAATACCTGAGTGAGATATTGTGTCAGATGTCTTTGCCAGGACAAGGTAGGCAGTATGTACCATTTTGCCCTCTTCCTTGGCTCTAGTGACCTTCTCAAAGAAGTCCTCCAAGTTTAGCAGCATGACCTTCCCTAGACAAAACCAAACTGGGATGGGTCCGGTGTTTGAAGATTGCTTATGTCTGTTTATCAAGTCCATGATAATTCTTTCCATGGCCTTGCACATACAACTAGTCAAACTTATGGGTCTGTAGTTCCCTGGGTCTGTTGATTGTCCGCCTTTGTGTAGAGAGGTGACTGTTGCAGTTCTCCATTCCCTAGGGAAGAAGCCTGTCTGGAGGCAGTGGTTGAACAAAGATTCTAGTGAGCCTAACAAGTCATGTCTGAAGCTATTCAGGAGGCATCCTCAGATACTATAGGACCCACTACATCAATGAATCTTGGGGATATTGTCAGGGCCCATTCATTCAGTGTTTTTTAGCTCTGGAAAGTGCAATGACGGCATGTTCTTTAGTGATAGTTGGGGAAGAAATGATATATGGTATTTCCTGGGTGGAACTGGGGTGATAGGGAAGTGAAATTGTTGCTAAATTTATTGGCCAGCAAATTTGCTAGGTCCCCCATTTTGGAATAGGAAGTTCCATTTTCTATTAGTAAAGCACACTGCTGGGTGTTCCCTTTATGGTTGCATACATAACTGAAAAATACATTATGGTTATCTTTAGTCTGGGAGGCTATTCTTTCCTCAAAGTTGACCTTGGTGGACTTGATTAGTTCCTTGAGTTGCTTGCTGAGACTCATGAAAGAATTTTTGTCTTTTGGACATAGCCCTTCCTATTTTTGGAAATGATTTTCTTTCTTTTGTTGTACAATCTATTTATACTGGAGGTCCACCAACAGGGCTTGTTTCTGGAGTTTATCCTAAGTTTATTTCTGTTTGGTACTGCTGTTTCAATGCAGTTATTTACATGCTTGTACAGGATTTCTGTAAACACTTCCTCATAGGCCATTGTGTTCTCTGAGCTTGGAGGGGCTTGGAATTTAGCTGTTCCATCACTTTATAGTAGGCAGTTAGCCTTGGAAAAGTTCTTAAATGTTCTAGGATTTGCTGGGAGTTCAGCCTTTATATTTATTTCAAAGGTAACTGCATTTTCATCTGATCTAACAAGTGACATTACACAAGGGGAGGTGCAATGTTCTCTTACGTTTGTGAGTACCAGGTCCAGTATATTTGCACCCCTAGTAGGTGTGCAGAGTAGCTGTTCCAGGGTGCTTGCATTGAAAAAATCCAGGAATCTTTGAGTTTGCTTATTAGTGGTTGTGCACATATCCCAGTTTATGGTTGGATGAAAATGGTACTGGGCTGAATTGTGAGTGACTCCAGTATATTCAAGTATGTGGTTTGGTTATCCTGAGTCATAGACGGGGGCCTATATTTAGCAAGGATGTGGTAATGGACTTTACTTAAGATTAGCTGGACATGGAGTAGCTCAAGCATGTCATATTGTTTGACCAATCTTGAGGTGTGCGGACTTTTTATGTAGATTGATACACCTCCACCTCTTGTCCTTTCACGTGTGTTAGCTTGTCTAAATGTGTGGAATGCTTTCTAGACTTGTTCTGTGTGGTGCTTTCCATGGCTTTTACCATGTCTAAGTAACTAAACAGATGTCAAACGTCTCCAGGGTGAGGAGTGATCCAGGGAGTGGAGCTTCTTGATGAGCCTCCTAGCATGGGGCAATAACATCTTTGGTTTATCTTTCCATGAATTTACTATGTTGGGAGGTTTATCAGATTGGCATTGCCTAAAAAAGACACTGTGAGGTGGATAATGTTTTGGCCAATATCGAAAAGCCTAGTGAGACAGATGCTGACCAGCCCTGGCAAAGCAGCTTGCTCTGTTGATGATGTCCTCCCAAGCTGACAAATATTGGACCCACTTAGAATGACACTAGAAACTAAGGCAATAGTTAAAGTCAGTTATCTTATTTTTATATTGTGGTATGTAAACCTTGGCTCTAGATGATTATCACTGTTGAAGTGACACCCAGACCCCATCTGCAAACATGGGAAAAAGGGGTTGTGCATGGATGGATGGATCCTTGGAGTAGGTAAAAATGTTAAGCTTATACCTGCCTGGGACACATAATTTGAAAGCTGTAGTATGTCTCTCTTCATATAGTCCAGAGGTACTTCTCAGAACATTAATAGCCATAAGGACCATGACAGAGTCATACTGGTATTTATGGTCCAATGTCCTGAGTGAATATGTGTGATTTGGTGGATCCTTGTCCCTGAGAGGCAACTGACCATGACTGTCTCCTTGCTCAGTCTGGTGAGGGAGACATTAGTGGGTCTCACAGCAGAGTCTCCACTGACCAATATATTGGTTGTGTGTTTGCCTTAAGGGCGGCAGGGGTGTCCAACCTTTTGGCTTGCTGGGGCCGCATTGAGTGAACAGAAATGGTCTTGGGGCCGCATATAAAATACATCATATAGTTAACTCTTTTGTTGCTCCGGAAGATCACAGTCGACCTCCTGGCTGTACTATAGGTGCATTTGAACAATGAGTAAACGTAATAAATGCCTAATATTTGCCTTAAAATTATAATTCTCATTCTAATTCTCTAATCTAACAGATAACTCTAACATCTTAGTTAATATATCTATATATATATATATATATATATATATATATATATATTTTTTTTTTTTTTTTTTTACAAATAAATAGATATTCACTACAGCACTAGCATTTCTCACTGGGAAAACCATTCCGGCAGTCCAGCTACGTAAAATGTCAACATCAGCAGTCCTACAATACTATAATCCACAAAAATAACCCAACAAATTTGCAATAAAGTAAAGAATTCACATTACTGACTTAATAAAACAATTCTGAATAAGCCACAAGAGGGTCTCACCCAAACAAATAACTGGTGCCAGAAATATGGCCTCAAGCTAAATGCCGAAAAATGCATCATCATCCCCTTTGAGGAGAGTGATGTCCCCACAAATTATCACATTAATAACAATGTTGTAAGCATGCAATAAGTTGTATGGTACTTGGGCACCCAGGTTGATAGAAACCTGACTTTTGACCACCACGTTGTCTCCGTTGTAAGGAAAGCTTTTTACATGTCCCAATTCATTAGTAAGGGTATCTCATCCAGGGACAAGGAGGTCATAACATCCCTGTATTCTTCCTTTACAAGAGCCATTATTGAGTGCAATGCCCTTTTGACATGTGCCTCAGGAAAACACCCTGCCAAAAGAAAGACTACAACCATTTCTGACAAAAAAGGTCAAAGGACTAAGTTCACTTAGTTATCTAAACAGACTAAAAAGCTTCTTGCTTTCCTCTGTCCCTCACTGGCCCCTATAAATTTCACCATTGGCTTGCTTTCCAGGCTAAGAAAGATCCTGCCTTAAGAGACTTACTCTACCTCAGAAATACTGGTTATACTTAAAACGCTCACTACAAAGACCACAGCCTTCACTGCAACATAAACAAGCCACTTTTTATGGACAGGTTCTTGACACAAAAACCTTCAACTTCTGTAAAAAGCTCCTCTCATTATCAAACAATGTAGTTCAGCAACACGATGGCTGGATGGATAGCCATAAATGTAGTCCTTGGGTAAGTAGCATAGCCTTCATCAAACCAGATGGAAAATCCACATACTAACCTTTCCCAGCTGGATGTCTAAGATCTAATATTGGTTACTCAAGTCTAGTTGCCCAAGAAGAGGGGCATGTTTAACTAAGAATTCCATTTGCAAAATTATATGCAGTATACATATTAAATCTCTCTCTCTTACACACTTACACACACACACACGCACACACACACACGCACACACACACACACACACACACACACACACACACACACACACACACACACACACACACACACAAAAAGCCCCTACTTGTAAAATAGGCAACCTCAGTAATCACATGATACCCATTCACTGAATGAAATTGTCAGGAAGTGAAAATATCTGAAAAAAAAATCATAATAGAGATGGATTCATCCATGTAATTTCCCATCATCAATAAATCAACAAACAACTGCTAGGCAAAAAGTAAATCAATAAGAAAACCATAAACTATAATGCTACATACTGGTGTAAACATACAACTTGTGTCAATCCCCAGGTTAATCCATACCAAAAGATTGTTTCAGAGCTTTAGCTATGTACAAACAGCTTTCTCCTAAAAACTTAACTCATTGATATTTGCCTTGCTGTAATTATAACTGTAAAAAAAAATGTTTTTAAGTTTATTCTGTACCGCAATGATTCTCACTGTTACGAGATGTAATCTCTGCCATATTGTATGAGTACTACATCCATAATTTGCCGTCTCTCTCTCTCTCATGTATTATATTGTTTTGTGTTATTTTTGGAGCTTTTCTCCCCGGGCCTCTGCTGAAAATGGACCTGTGCCCAGTCGGACTTTCCCAGTAAACAAATGTAAAATAAAATAAAATAAATAGAAATAAACTTCCCTCCAATCTAAAGGCATTTGACATTCAGACATTTTAATTTGTGCAGAAGTTACTCACAGACTGACAGTTTGCTGAGCTGTAATGCTGACCTTTGCTTTTGAAAAAAACAAATTCCCAGACTTTGTCAATAGCTCAAAGTGTAGAGAGGATTATTTATTTATTTTTGGAAAACATCTTTAAAACTGTTAAATTGATTACACACCCAGAAACACAGAAAAGTTATTGTGATTATGTAAACCACAACTGCTGCAAGAAATCAAAGTCACATTAGCACTCTTTGCTTATGTCTGAACAGATGAATCAGAAGTAAAATAGCTTAATAAGAAGGTTATTTGCAAGGTTGCATGGCAGTTTATATTGGAAATAAGCAGAGATATTAAAATGGCTCTGTTTTTCATAATTATGCCGAAAAGTCTTCCAAGGTAAATACATCTTCTGATTTAGTATGGAACCATACCTCTCAACCTTAGAGCAAGAAATTCTGACAAAGCGAAAAATAAAAGTGGGACGCAGGCCCAAAAATAGTTATGCATCACAGACACCATTGAAACAACTGTAGCTGCAAACATTATACATCACTTATAATCTTTCTATCTCATTATTGTCAGTTAAACATTATATGGCTCATTCAGTCCTGCCTTCTTTTGCATCAAAGAAAACCATGCTTTGAAATGACAAATGCATTAAAAATAATACACAAAACACATTGCATCAACATCCTGCAACTTCCTACCTGCACGCAACCACAGAGCTTTCACTGAAACTAGGGCTGCTTGTTTCCCCAGAATGACAGCTCTCCCTAATTAAGTGTAATGGTATACAATTTTCTAGTATCTGGACTACCTGAAATAAATTAAATTATGGCCTGTAAATTGAAAGTACACTTTGTTTAATTAAACTATATTTCTAAGCCCACTTACTATATTTTTCAGTAACATCCCAATATCCATTTCCAGGTCACTTTACAAGACACTGGCAGTGGTAGACTTGGCATCCTTCAGAACCCCATAGGCCCACGCTAATACATTGTCTATTAAATGTAAACATCCATCCACTGTAAATGGCAAGAAGCTATGTCTTAAAAAATCTACTTCTGGCATGCGTACCCAAGTATTAGGTTTTGAAACAAAGAAACATATTCTCCACAGTCCGTAAGTCTCTGTCTTTAATAATCATCTACTGTTGCAGCACTCCCAACACATAAGCACACACATACACACTAAAATCCCAAACATTTAAAAAAATTATATTGTGCCCACTTGATTTGCCAGTATTGATGATCCGCCAAAGCTAAGCTTACTGTTGTCCAATCTACCACTGCTTAGAACCCACCAATGAAAAAACAGTACTAGGTGCTTTTTTGTTTGTCTGAAAAAAACAATACAACTTTATATGCTACAGTCCCACATAGTCAGTCCACTACTGACCCATTAACCCTAGGCTGCTGTCTCATTCTTACTCCCTGGAACTGCATTACATTGGATGACTACTTTATTTTCCTAAGCAAAAGACACAAATTGGAAGATAAGGCAAAAATCCAGACATTCTTTGAAAATCCATACAGTTAAGAGGTATGAGTTCATGTTCAATACAACACTCTCCCTGTCAGGAAAGCTGCAATTTAATGAAAGTGTACTCAATGTATGATATATTTGTGAGCTAACTTGTTTGTGTTCAGTAGGTAGACTGATCATTGTTAGCCTCTTTGTGCTTGCAACTCTCTCTCTCTCTCATGCACACACACACACACACACACACACACACACACACACACACACACACTCTTCTTCTACTTTCACGCACACAATTCTGCTTTCATGCATGCACTCACTCACTCCGTACTTACCTATTAACACAGGTAATTGCTGTCCCTTTCAAAGGCAACAGCGGCAAATCCATACATGAGTCCCTCTTCAGCGAGAACACACACTCACACACACACACACACACACACACACACACACACACACACACACACACACACACACACACACACACACACACACACACACTGATTGTTCGGTGCAAAATAATGACGGAAACACACTGACCCTTTTTTGGCTCAAAAACAAAACTAGAAGGTGCTTTGGTGCATGCGCACACTGACATTAGTGTTACAGGTCACGGGAGCAAAAAACACAAACAAAAAAAGTGTTTTGCGGCATGTGTACATCGATGTTGCAGTTAGAGGTTGAAGGCCGCATGGAAGAGCTTTGAGGGCCACAGGTTGGACACATCTAGCTTAGAGGCTGAGGCATTATTAGATGTGGTTGTATGTGTTCTGGGGAGTGTTGTCTTGGTAGAGTGGGAGGTTGCTGAGGGCAGTGTATGGGAGGCCTTTGAGGTTTGGATTGATTGCATTTAAGAGCCTCGGCATATGTGAGTTTAAATGTCTGATACATATTTGTTATAATGTGCATTACCGGAAACCTGTTAGGGGTTTATCAGTGTCTGTATGCAAGAGCTTTGACTGCAAAGACATAGTGTAATTACATCTCTCGTATACTATGTTAGCCTGCTTAAGAAAAAAGTGGTTGTCAGTAAATATGAGACAATGGCTACAATGTCTCAAGATGCCCATTTCCACTGGACTGGCTACTGAGACAGTATGAAAGTGCACATCCATGGCTGTCGATCCTCTTTTTTGTGGTCTGTGAGGAGTGGTCTGTGGTCTGTGAGGGGTGGTATATTCAGGGTTTGGAGTTGTTGGACTGAGAGGAGAGGTCTAGGATTGATCTAAAACACTCTTGGGGTAATGAATCTCAGCAGGAAAACTAGCTATTCTGCAGTCAGCTAGATACTTAAGAAAATAACAGAGGAAGCTTTATATGAAAAATTACAACTCTTGGAGCCTGCATCTATACATACATGGCATTGCAAACTACTGCTGCACAGCTCAGCACAGGTTATAGGGGATGAGTTAGAGAGGAATCCAATCAGTAAACAGTAAAACTGCAGAATAAGTATACACACACACACACACACACACACACACACACACATATATATATAAATATATATATATATGTGTGTGTGTGTGTGTGTGTGTGTGTGTGTGTGTGTGTGTGTATACATATATGACCCCATTCAGAAGCTCAGCTCTTCAGGAAGTCGAACCTCATATGGTCGAGACCATATATCACGGTACAGTGGGGATTGGGGAATTTACCCTTTTCCCCACTGCAGTGAGATCTCGGAGTTGGTATATATAATATTCAGGCAGTGAGGGGGTGCAGGGGGGCTTGCCTCTGCAAAAACATAGATTTTTGTTATTTTCCAAAGTATGACATTTTGGAAAGTTGATCATATAATCTTGACCATATGAAATTTGACTTTTTGAACAGTTGATATATAACACGAGGCTCAGATCCTGCAGCAATTCACAATGCTCTCACTATTGTGAGTGATACTACAAGACTAAAGTCCCCAGACCAAGTAAAATGCAAGCAGAAAAAAATGCAGTAGAGATGTAATAAATGGGGCTCAGATACTGTAGCAATTCAGGATTCTCTCTACTGTCACTTATGCTACAAGAACAAGGCCCCCAGATCAAATAAAATATAAACAATAAAAAGCAGTAGAAATTAAGTAAATTAGGCTCAGGTTTGAAGGTCATCTCAGGTTCTGGGATACCGTCTTGTGCCATCCTACACCAGACAGGTTGACCTTCAGCAGGATTTGAGGATAATTCCAAAGATGCCAACTCAAAGTACATGGTATGAACAAAATACTGAAGTCTTGATTTTCCAGTGTACGTGCAGCTAAGATGATGGAGGTTACAAATTCATGAGGAAGAAGGAAGCAGTGTTTGGGGAGTGGGCTCTATTTATCAAATCTTTTGCAGCATTTAAGTTTTGGTAGGCAGGATTGTCAGAGGAGATGGGCTACTAAAACTTTACTACCATAACTAAACAAATAGTTAATTTTTGTCACAAGATTATGAAAGCCTAGCATTTTTTTGCAGAAAAACTTATCCAAGAGCTGCTATCAGGCATCAACATTTAGTCCTGATTTAAGCCTGTCACTTTTATACTGTAACTGTATACGTCTCACTAAGGGGCTTAAGCAGACTGAGCTTCTGGGTTATTCTGTAAAAGAGGAAGTTAAGCCTAGTGTGTTTACCTGGTTAACAAATGACTACAGTTAAAAATGAAATGGTGTAAAGCTACACATTTTGAATTTTTAAACCGTAACATACATTTGGAAATTAAGTCAATTAGACAGTTTTCTTGAATCAATGTAATTCAGAATTCAGTAATGCTTGATATCCAAAAGTTAGTTTAAATATATTCAGCTAAATGCATTTTAACTTTCTACACTTGGGTCTGTTTCTGATCTGTGCTCGCTCTGTTTTTTAGATAAAATTCCTTAAGTTGGTGAAATCAAGTATGGTTTCTTTTAAGAAATGGCTTTGATTCTACATGACTTAATTTCATGCTGTCCCCTAAGCAGTCATGGAAAACTGAGAACTAATAGCAGAGTGTTCTGCTATAAACTGCCAGTGTTGCACCTGTCAGTCTCTGTCTTCCTAAATACAGTTCTTTAGACCAGATAGACGTGACCAGTTACAGAGGCATGTAACAGAATTAGCTGGTGATAAACCAGGCCAGGCTTTTGTGAGGGGGGAGTGTTTAACCCATCTACTAATGAGGAAAGAATCCTATAAGGATTACTGCACCCCTTCCTCATGACAAGCATTGCTCATATCAGCTGTTGGCGTTTGTTTAAGGCTCAGAAGTTCTGTTTGTGAGTCAGTGTTATTCAGGAAGAGGGAAATCGAACTCCTTCAGTTTCCATAGTAAATTAAAACTTAGCATTTTACTGCACCAAAATTCCCACATCTTTGTGGTGTGTGTGTGTGTGTGTGTGTGTGTGTGTGTGTGTGTGTGTGTGTGTGTGTGTGTGTGTGTGTGTGTGAGAGAGTTTGTGTCTGTCTGTCTGCCTTTGTCTGTGTGTACAAGTGTAGAGGCCTGTAGAATTTCTTAACCTAGTGGATGATTTATTTAGGAGTTGTAAAAGCTGTTTGCTGGTATTATTTCAAGGGAATGTCAATAAAATTTGTTATCTCCTGTCTCTTATGTGTTTTTTATTATCTTGGCATCAGAGTGCCTTTGGAATGCATGGCTGAAGCTAATGCTTGCAGAACTAGCTATGGGTTTGCACAGAAAACATTAACAGGTACCTACTGATAAGCTTCAGTGGGTGATGCAGACCACCTCAGATGACCCCAAGAAGCCTTAGGAAG